>NC_046154.1:265932149-265959649 GCF_011064425.1 Rattus rattus
TAGGAACTGCATTAAAGGGTCTCGGCATTAGGTTAGTTGAGAACCACTGATTTTAACCAAGAACACATCTGAAGTAATAATGCTAGTAAGTTACTAGAGTATAGCGTGTGGTATAGAGCAAAGCAGCTCACTTCATTGTTGCTAGGGAGGAAGCACCCACACTAGAAGAGCGGAGACAAGACACATCCTTTAAAAGCAGGCCTCTGCTGAATACTTTCTCCAAAACACCATTCTACCTGGTTTCCATCAGCTCCCATCAATGTCACCAAATTATGTATCCATCATCAGTCAATCATTGATAAGGTTAGGTGCCTCATGATCCAATCATCTTCAGAAATGATCTCACAGATGAACACAGTCAAGTCGGTGATCAAAGTTAACCCTAACACAGAGCACTGGGTAGTTATCATACCACCAGCCAAAACTCTCTCAATATCCAGATTTCCATGATGGCGTATGCTGCACACGTAGCATCTTTCCCTGGGCATATCAAAGCGAATAGTGAGATGATGACATTTTGGAAGACCTTAGGAACATGGAATTGTGCTCTCCAATGTGCAGGTGCTACTGTTGAATGTCTATGCTGACAACAGCAGAGTGAAAATGAGCCAGAAGTTTATTACCTTTGCCAAGACCGCCAGTGACGCCTGGCAACAAATTACTTATAATATTGGAACTCTGAGTTATTTAAGCAACAATCACTGTGTGGCTTCCAACCCAGACCAAACCCCCGAACTGCATTACCGCAAAGTTTGTGTGCAAAAATAAATCTGTGTTTTCCTCACCATCTCAGGCTTGGTTTGCTTTTTCTCCAGCTGTTCTGCGTTATCAGTATGCAAACATTCCTTTAATTATGTAGTAGTAGAAACTTCATGAGAGCTCTGCAGGTATCTTGGGGTCTGGAAAAACATTGCATCCTTACCAAACGTATTTGCCCAAGTAATTGAACCCACGTCTAAGAGGGAAGAGTGGCATATTACACAAGCCTTGATCGCCAAAACTGAGCTACGCTCTGAGCGCACGCTGAATGACCTGGGTTTCTTGCTTGTTATGTTAGTCAGAGTTTCTACTGCATGATGAAAAACACCTTGACCAAAAGCAACTGGGGAGAGGAAACAGTTTATCTGACTTGAAATTCCATATCACTGTTTATTATCAAAAGAAGTCAGGGCAGGAATTCAAACAGGGCAGAAATCTGGAAGCAGGAGCTGATGCAGAGGCCATAGAGGAGTGCTGCTTACTGGCTTGCTCCCTATGACTTGATTAATCTGCTTTCCTATAGAACAAGAACCACCCACAATGGGTTGAGCCCTCCCCCATCAGTCACTACTTAAGAAAATGACCTACAGACTTGCTTACAGTTGCGCCTTTTGGAAGCATTTTCTTAACTTTCTCTTCAGCCTTCTGAAACTTTTTCCTAATTGTCTGTGGGATCTCTCCTCTCAGGTGACTTGGCCTGTGTCAAGTTGACATAAAGCTATCCAACACACTTATGTCTGTCAACTTTGTTTATGAATTGTGTGAAGAAAACATAGCTAAGATTGAAAACCCCACATCTCTCTACCACAGAACAGTTTTTATAACCATGGGTCACAGGTCCCACAAGCACAAGACTCTTCTAACTGGATAGACACAAGGACAAGTGTCCCTCTCCCAACAGAACTGTTGTGGCACCTGGAGGAAGTCAAAGGGATTTAACATCCACTTAAAAGATGCTGCATATGGTTCTGTGCCCAGAGCTGACCCTGTGCCACAGCTCTCTGTACCCAAATCCTGCCTGGAGAGAGCTAGTGTCCCAGAAGTCCTGACACACAGGCCTACAGGAGGATCAAGCCACTGTCAGAGACAGCAGACGAGCTAACACCAGATATAACCAGATGTCAAGGGGCAGGGCAAGGACTTAACCAACAAAAATCAAGGCCATCTGGCATCATCAGAACCCAGTTCTCCCACCACAGCAAGTCCTGGATACTCCAACACACAAGAAAACCAAGATTCCGGTTCAAAATCCCATCTCCTGATGATGTTAGAGGACTTTAAGAAGGACATAAATAACTCCCTTAAAGAAATACAGGACAACACAGGTAAACAGGTAGAAGCCCTTAAAAAGGAAACACAAAAATCCCTTAGAGAATTACAGGAAAACAAAACCAAACAGGTGAAGGAATTGAACAAAAACATCCAGGGTCTAAAAATGGAAACAGAAACAATAAAGAAATCACAAAGGGAGACAACCCTGGAGATAGAAAACTAGGAAAGAGATCAGGAGTTGTAGATACAAGCATAACCAACAGAATACAAGGAATAGAAGAGAGAACCTCAGGTACAGAAGATACCATAGAAAACATTAACACAACAGTCAAATAAAACGAAAAAAGCAAAAAGCTCCTACCCAGAATATCCAGGAAATCCAGGACACAATGAGAATATCAAACCTAAGGATAATAGGTATGGAAGAGAGTGAAGATTCCCAACTAAAAAGCCAGTAAATATCTTCAACAAATTATAGAAGAAAACTTTCCTGACCTAAAGAGATCCCCATAAACATACAAAAAGCCTATAGAACCCCAAATAGATTGGACCAGAAAAGAAATTCCTCCCATCACATAATAATCAGAAAACCAAATGCACAAAACAGAGAATATTAAAAGCAGTAATGGAAAAAGGTCAAGTAGCATATAAAGGTAGACCTATCAGAATTACACCAGACTTCTCACCAGTGACTATGAAAGCTAGAAGATCCTATATAGATGTCATACAGACCCTAAGAGAACACAAATGCCAGCCCAGGCTACTATATCCAGCAAAACTCTCAATTAACATAGATGGAGAAACCAAGATATTCCATGACAAAACAAAATTTACACAATATCTTCCCACAAATTTAGCCCTACAAAGTATAATAGATGGAAAACTCGAACACAAGGAGAGAAACTACACGCTAGAAAAAGCAGGAAAGTAATCTTCTTTCAACAAGCCCAAAAGAAGATAGCCACACAAACATAATTCCATCTCTAACAACAAAAACAATAGGAAACAACCATCATTGGTCCCTAATATCTCTCAATATCAATGGACTCATTTTCCCAATAAAAAGATATACACTAACAGACTGGATACCTAAAGAGGACACAGCATTTTGCTGTGTAAAGGAAACACACCTCAATGACAAAGACAGACACTTCCTCAGAGTAAAAGGCTGGAAAACAATTTTCCAAGCAAATGGTCCCAAGAAACAAGCTGGAGTAGCTATTCTAATATCAAATAAAATCTATTTTCAACCAAAAGTTATCAAAAAAGATAAGGAAGTACACTTCATACTCAACAAAGGAAAAGTCCACCAAGATGAACTCTCGATTGTGAATATTTATGCTCCAAATGCAAGGGCACCTACATTCATAAAAGAAACCCTACTAAAGCTCAAAGCATACACACATTGCACCTCACACAATAATAGTGGAAGATTTCAACACCCCGCTCTCAGCAATGGACAGATCATGAAAACAGAAACTAAATAGAGACACAGTGAAACTAACAGAAGTTATGAACCAAATGGATTTAAAGATATCTATAGAACATTTCATCCTAAAACAAGAGAATATACTGCCTTCTCAGCACCGTCTCCAAAACTGACCATATAATTGGTCACAAAACAGGTCTCAACAGATACAAGAAGATAGAAATAATTCCATGTATTCTATCAGATCACTATGGATTAAGGCTGGTCTTCAAGAACAACAAAACAACAGAAAGTCCACAGACCCATGGGAGCTAAACAATCTTCTACTCAATAAAAACTTGGTCAAGGAAGAAATAAAGAAAGAAATTAAGGACTTTTTAGAATTTAATGAAAATGAAGGCACAACATACCCAAACTTATGGGACACAACGAAAGCAGTGCTAAGAGGAAAACTCATAGCTTTGAGTGCCTCCAAAATGAAACAGGAGAGAGCATACATCAGCAGCTTGATAGCACACCTAAAAGCTCTAGAGCAAAAAGAGAAGCAAATACACCCAAGAGGAGTAGAGGGCAGGAAATAATCAAACTCGGGGCTGAAATCAACCAAGTACAAACAAAAAGAACTATTCAAAGAATCAACAAAACCAGGAGCTGGTTCTTTGAGAAAATCAACAAGACAGATAAACCTTTAGTCAGATTCATCAGAGGGCACAGAGAGAGTATCCAAATTAACAAAATCAGAAATGAAAGGGGAGACATAACAGAAACTGAGGAAATCCAAGAAATCATCGGATCCTACAACAAAAGCCTATACTCAACAAAACTGGAAAATGTGGATTGAAATGGACAATTTCCTAGACAAAATTCAAATTTAAAGGCAATGAAGTACTTTTAAATGTTTACCTGCTGCCTTGCCACATACCTATTTAGTATTTAACTCAAATAGTATCACAACCGACCATAAGCTTCCCATTCCCATGTTCCATTAATCTCTTGCATCACAAATAAAATTCCACTGTCCTTAAGAAAACAAAGATGGGAATATGAAGCCCAACAATATGCCTTCATGAGAAGCCACTCTTCTCTAGAAACATCAGTATCACGGTGTCATTCTTGTAGAAGAGGAGAGTGCCCACTCTATGAGAGAGGTGTCACAGAGGCCCAGAGGCGGTGTCCCTGGAGAGTCCCAGGCACAGTAGCAATGTCCTGGCAGACAAGGCAATGCTCATTCAGGAAACAGTAGCAGGAGAGGCAAATAGAGCACCACAAACCCCCCAGGAGATGTGGGACACTCTTTTGAAACTTCCCTCACAGAAAGTTGGGAAGAAGTTTCAGAAGGATGAAGAGGAAGTTAGTACATCATAGAACGTTAGGGAACTGGGGTTCGTGGTAACCCACCCAAGGTTAGCACTTTAAGTTCTTCTTTGAGAAGTGTATTTAAATACTACTAACCCACGGGTGAAATACGTTGTCCAATGAACTCTATGTGCATGTTCTCTGGAAACCTCATACCACTCAAGGCAATACCTACCTGGTGGTCTTTGTTCTGTCCACTATGGAAAGAGGCCTGCTGGTCCCTCTAGAGTAACTTATCAAATCATGTTTTATTAATTCTAAGGGTCCAGCTGAAGGTGTCACAGGAAGAGAGTGGTGTCTATGAGAGGAGTTCCAGTTTGATACCAGAAAAGGAAGACCTTCTCAAATCAAATCTATGTTATATGACAATAGAGACAGCTTATTCTTCAAAACAGTAGCCCTCGAAATACTTTAAGACAACTGTCACAGCTCTGTGTAGTCCCTCCTCACCTTTTCTGTGTTAATTTGAATGAAAATGCCCCCCATAGGTGCTTGGATTTAACCACTTGGTCTCCAGTCAGTGCTGCTCTTTGGGAAGATAGTGAACCTTGAGGAGATGGAGCCCTGATGGATAAAGTAAGTACCTCACGGGGATGGACTTTGAGGTTTCACAGCAAATGGTCCCACATTCTGTTCTCTTGCACTCAGCTTTCTGCGTGTGGATGAAATAAGATCACCCTGCTTCCTGATGGCCAGACTGGCCTCGAACTCCTGCTTCCAGGCCTTGCCCAACATGAAAGACCATAGCCTGTGGAGTTTCAAGGTACCCAGTGGTGAGTAGCTGTCGAGTCCCAACATGCCCAGTGGTGCTTAGAATTTGGAAGGGAAGAATATCAGTAAGGTAAAATGGAGTGATGGCCTTAAGAACAAACCATGAGTGACCAAAAAGCTGCTATAGAATCATCTGGAAAGGAGGAACAAGGCAAAGCAGCAACTCCTTCCAAAGCTGCTTCCGGTCAGCCCCGACTGCAAATGGAGGTGAGGCCAAACTTCCTTGCCTGGCTCCAGCACCATATTTTAGATCATCTAATGGAAAACGCCGTCGACTGTGCCTCTCAGATCTCAAACACAAAGCTGTCTCCAATCAGCCTCAGAAATGAGGGCAAAATAATCAGGCTATTTATGTGCCGTGGGATGCATGGAGACCAGAGGCAGGTGTATTTTATAAATATCAAAGCTGACCTAAAAATGTGTTTAATAGTGAATCTTTTCTAAGAACCAGAGCAATCAGATGTACCTTATGAAAGACCAAAACAGTGCTCACCCAGTATCAGGTAATTGCTGTAAGGGCCTTGAAGAGTTTTTCTGACCTACTGTTTTGTTGATTTTAGGGATAATTCAATAAGGTCATTTGCAGAGAGTTCTTTTTGGTTTATAAGGCGTAGTTTAAAACTCATTTCTGCTCTGTAGCCAACAGTACTTTAGTGTCTGCAAACAGCGAGGGCCACCGGAGGCCAGCACTCAAAATAAGACCACGACTAACATCGGGCAGGCATATTCACATAAATAACAGGGGCAGTCTCGAATGAGGAACCATACTAATAAATAGAGTAAATTTACACCAGCTGGGTTTTACCTAATCATCGGAAAAAGAAAAAAAATACACATTGAAATATTCCTTTTTGATCTATTGGAAAGAAAATAATAATGATGATGATGATGATGATGATGATGATGACAATGATGATAATAATGATAATAATAATAATAAAATCCCACTGTGGAACACAAACAAAAGAGATTTTTCCCAGAGCTTCCACCAAGGTGACCACATGGGTAGGGGGTCACATACCACTGGGACCTTCTGTCTCTAGGGATGGGGAGATGGTTGTGCTGCATGGGTTTGAGGGCTGGGTTCTTAAACCCAGCACCCATGTAAATGCTAAGCAAAGATGGCCACCTACTTGTAAGCTAAGCTTCAGCAAGTAGAGGAGATGGTTGTGGGGTGGATGGTAAGTTAGATTAGCAAAACCAGAGAGCTTTGGGTTCAAGTAAGAGACCAGAGCAACTGAAGAAAACATGTGACCTCCAGCTTCCACATGCATGTGTACACATACACCCGCATACACATATGCTCCCCTACATACATGAACACCAAACACTTATGCATAAAGATTGCCCTTTCTCTCTGTCCAGCTGTTGCCAGCCTCGCGACCGATCAGTGTGACCGAGTCCCTCTCTGCTTATGTTTCCTTTGACTGTCATTCTGAAGGTAATGGGGGTGTTTTAGCAGCATGCCTTCCTTACTACAAAAGTGCCATTGCCTTAAGTCTTGCCTCTCCTAGATTCACAGTCGCCCAAGTATCTCTACCGAGTTCCTTGGTCAATAGTCCCTGTATTTCAGTCTGAAATTTGGTATCAACTTTATAACCCACCACTTTGCGACGCCAGCACTTCGCGAGAAGACAAGAGCTCTGCTAATTGTGCATCCGGGATACTCGTTAAGTTACTCTGAAGCAGGACAGGCATCACTCGGCCATGTAAGATGAGGCAGCGTGGGCACACATGCTTAGGGTGGCAGCATGGATATCGGTGTGCCCGAGTCACCCTCTTCTTGTTCTAATATTGTCCTGCTTGTCCTAATTCAGTGATGCATCATCTTCTTGCACATGTCTAAATCACTTTGGGAGCAGATAAATCAGAGCTTTTCTTGCCCTTGTCTTTCCACACTGTTCCAATCATCCATCTGACCATGGAAGAAAGGCAACGGCTTGGAGGATTAAAAAGACCGTGTTGTTGTCATAGCAAAGCCTCTCTGAGTCAGTGTGGACAAGTATGCGTGTGTGTGTGTGTGTGTGTGTGTGTGTGTGTGTGAGAGAGAGAGAGAGAGAGAGAGAGAGAGAGAATGTGAGAGTGAGAAAGTATGTGTGTGTGTATATGAATATTTGTGAGAAAAATGTTTGTGAGAGGCAGAGAAAGTGTGTATGAGTATGAGAGATAGTATGTGTGTGAATATGTGAGTGTATGTGAAAGCATGGGTGTATGAGAGAAAGTGTGTGTGTGTGTGTGTGAGAGAGAGAGAGAGAGAGAAAGTGTGTGGGTGAGGGTGTGAAACTGTGTGTGTGTGTGTGCATGTGTGTATATGAGTATTTATGAGAAAAGTGTGTGTATATGTATAAGAGAAAATGTGTGTGAGAGGCAGAGAAAGTGTGTGTATGAATATGTGTGAGGGAAAGAGTGTGTGTGAATGTGTGAGTTTATGTGAGAGTATGGGTATGTGAGAGAAAGTGTGTGCATGTGTCTATGTGTGTGAGTATATGTATGAGTGTGTATGTGTGTGTGTGTGTGTGTGAGAGAGAAAGTGTGTGTAAGTTTATGTGAGAGTCTGAGTGTATGTGACAGAGTGTGTGTGGGTTTGTGTGACTATGAGCGTGTATGTGAGCTCATGAAACACACTGACACCATACACCATGAACCGGAGACTCTGAAAGGAACCGTATCAAAGCCATAAAACGTTGCTCCTTTTCTTTGTGTCCTGTAGAGAACAGAAAAGCTGGTCTCAATTCTTTTCTTATAAGAAGAAATTATATATCAACATTTCAAAAGCCGTATAAGATCCTATTGTTATGCCTTCGTGAACTAAGGAGTAGAAAATTAATTGAGCCTTTAACTGGCAAGACCTCTGTCCAACAATAGTCCCTACTTTCAAAGATGTGATGTGTTTTCCTTCCGTGGTTCAGTGCAGGAAGGACGGTAGACCAGGAAGCCCTCACCTAGGTGAACCCGAAGACCACAGCACAGGGCTTTCTCTCTTTAATTGCCTTTTCTCAACCACACCTGGAATCTTTAATATTTTACTTCCCCCTTTGAAGATTCTAACCTTGTCATCTAGAAAACATGGATTGGAAAATGAAGTGATTTTTTAAAAGTGTGTGTGACCGAGAGTTCAAAGGGCACTGATGGTTTCCACCCAGACCCCTGACTGCCCAAGAGAGAAGTAACACCAAGATGCACAAACTTCTGCCCACTCTGAACGATTCCCAGGGCTGGGCTGTCAGCTTCTCACTCTGAAGAGTTAGCTGTGGCGCTCCAGTAGCACCTGCTGGTGTGACTCTCGTATATGCAGAGAATCGTGGAAAAACTCCATTTTCCCCCCAGAATAAAGTCAATGAACAGGAGGCTTCAGGATTCCGGCTTTACTGTGCGGCCAGGTTCGAAGCTCGGTTGGAATCTGTTAAATTGCGATTGGGATTTTGAATTTCTCTGGAGGCAAAAGGTAACAGACTGTGGTTGTGCATTGTGTACTCCCAACCCACAAGTTACCTTAAATAGAACTTTCCCCTACTCTGTGGGTTTTTTTTAAAATTACAACACATTTTTTCACTCTTTCAGTGATAACCTGCTTCTTTGACGGTTGCTAAAGTGATAACACGGACTTTAACGTTTCCCCCTGATGGGTGTATGGATGCAGTGCTGGACATCCACCATCCACACAGGCACGACATAGAAGCGTATGCGCTCTCTGATTCTGGGGAGCTGTAGCAAGTGTGTTTGGTTTCGACCCAGACAATTTAAAAACACTAGAAAGGAACACAGATATGTGGGACACCATGAAAAAAACTAAGCCCTTCCAATTACAGGCATAGATGAGGGAGAAGAACCACAAGTCAGTGGCATGGACCAGATACTCAACAATTATAGAAAGAAGCGCCCCCAACTGAAGAGAACTGTGTGGGTTTTCATCAGTGCCCATGGGTTCACTGTGTCTATGAATCCTTCTTTGCGTCTTAACCACGTCTTTTCTTTCTTACCCTGAGACTTCACTGGCTATTACTCAGAGAAGAGAAAGTATGAATGACCCTGAAGTATGAATGTCTCCCACCTAGTAGTCAAGAGAAAGTTGACTTGAGGATCTAAGGACACACAACAGACTTAATAGAACCCACTAGGTTCCAGAAGGTTCCTCTTCAGAGACACGAAGTCCCCGAGGTTTCCAAATGTCCTAGGTATGAGAATTGATCCAAGCCACGTTGGATACACAGCGTTACAGGGCCTGGTTCATATCTGTGGACCATTGGCCACAGGGCATGCAGGGTACTCAAGCTGTGGGAAGATGTGACTCTGGAAGAAATGTGTGCTTCTCTGCTTCTAAGATTCTCTCTGATGAACTCAACGGTACGACTCTGTCACCAGAAGAGATCATGATATGGCTCCTGATTTTTCCTCAAACAACCATTTCAAACTCTAGCCAGAACTCTAGCCAGAGTTATCAGGCAGCATCTCCCATGGTCAAATGTCCGTCCAATCTTTACCTATCAGCTCTATGATATCATAATTTAGAAAGTTCTCATACTGACTAAGGTAAATGTCTTAGTATTAATGTCCACATTACACAATGACTTGTTTATGACACAAAGAGATTTCTGAACACATCCCATTAAAATGTTTCGGTAAATACGTATTTGCAATTTCTTGAAAGAACATGGAAGCTTCTGAGCACAAAATCAGTAAGAAAGAGGCTCTTATAACACCATAGTCATTTGCCAGCCAAAGCATTTGGGTCTGGATATAAGGCCCTGCCTCTTTATTCCTTTCCACACTGGGTATGTTCTCTTGGTATGGGACAAATACATGTGTTGAGGGTATGGTGGGGTCATGGACACTACTACCAATGTTTCCACCGTTATCACCAAGTAGTTATTTATAATATTTAGTCATTGCTCACTGAATCTAAAATGAACACTCACTCAGGAATATTTCCTGT
Source organism: Rattus rattus (assembly GCF_011064425.1). Classification (NCBI taxonomy): domain Eukaryota; kingdom Metazoa; phylum Chordata; class Mammalia; order Rodentia; family Muridae; genus Rattus; species Rattus rattus. The sequence continues at coordinate 265,942,670 of NC_046154.1, forward strand.
AAGCAATCATAAGAGAAAGACACAAAGCTATCATGGATTCCCCCCCTCTAAATAATAGGCCCAATTAAAAATAGGGACTAGTGGTGTCTACCATATGCATAAAAACATAATAGCATAAGCTTTAACAAAGTTTAAATAAAGATATCAGCAACTCACCAAATGCTTCATACACTGAAGGGAATTTAAGGGATGGAATTGCATATTCTTTACACATTTGAATGAAATCTTTCAGCAGCATCTGTTCCACACAATTTAGCTAGCGATCTCAGAGGATTCCAGAACATAATCATGGTAAGAGTGCCGCTCCAGAATAAAAGTCTGAGCAAGCAATGAAAGGAAAATAAATGGATTGCAGCAAGCATACTAAAAAGGAAAAATAGCGTGAGACAAATTCCCCCCAAGAAACTAGTGATAAGGAATAGATTGTACTGTGTTTGCCTAGGCTGCTTTGTCTTTTATTTGCAAATAACATGTTCAGCTCAAAGGAAAAGATAAAATCAAATAGAATTATTTGCCAGGTTTTTTTCCCCCCTAGGGCACCATAGTACTTTCAGATAACAATAACAAACAATAACATATTTCCAGGGCTTAAAGTTGATTTACACATGTGCTTGTCCTCACAAAGGAGAGTCTGGAACAATGGCCACAGCTCCCCAGTCAAGTAAGTAGCTAGGAGTGGCTCTGCCTAGCAGCAGTTCCTGAGGGGAAGCAACTCCATTAACATATGTGCAATACGCAATGCTGGCCCTTATCTAGCACAGGACCCAGGACTGGTGATCCCATAGCTGAGTTCAAATTTTAGGAACTCGGACTTTGAAGAAAGACTTTGAGAAAGGGGACAAAGGTCTCTCTGCTCTAGCAAGAGGCCGACTGCCTGCATCCCGGGAAGAGAACTGAGGGAGGGACCTCCGTGTTTATAGAGGTCGAACACCATGCGGAAGCTGTTGTGACAGAATCAAACGGTGGGTAGAAGCTGATTCTGTCACTGCTGGCTTCCAAATGGAGGTGCAACCTCCAGGAGAGCTGGGGAAGTGGGGGAAGGAAGCAGGCTTGTATTTACTTTGGAGAGAGTTTGGGAAGACTGGTTCACCAGCTCAAAGTTCCACACTCACATACGCCATTTTTGCTCTGTCTCTTGTCGCCAACAGGAGGGTCCTGAGGGTTTCGGCCATACATTCAACGAGATGGCAAAAGCAAGCAGAGAGGGAAAGAGACGATGGTGGAAAGGGCAAACCAGGCAGCTCTAGTCTCCCCTAGACAGGCTCCAGTGGGGGAACGGCTACTAATATTCTGCCAAGCGGGCAAACTATTAAACCTCCCAAGGTTCAATAAACATTGGAGGTGAGGGGGGCAGAAAGACTGTAAGGAGCCAAAGGGGCAGGGAGAACACGGAAACAGTGTCCAACATCCCAATGGGGTAGCTCCATAATTGAATCCCGTCACTGTCACAGCAGTTACAAGGCATGGGCAAGATCAAGCCAGACCAAATCCCAACATGGAGAGAAGAGGTAGACACAAAGCCTTACCCCTAGCCAGGGAGTTATTGGTGCTTGACAGTTGCTGGGAGAAGGAGTCTGCGTTCTCTGAGAGTGTAGGCCAGTGTTTTTCAACCTGTGGGTCACAACCCCTTGCAGGTCCAACTACCCTTTTACAGGAGTCACCTAAGACCATGAGAGAGCACAGATATTTACATGATGGTTCATAACAGTAGAAAAATTACAGTTATGATGTAGCAATGAAAATAATTTTATGGTTGGGGGGGGTCAGCACATCATGAGAAACTGGGTTAAAGGGTCACAGCATTAGAGCAATGGAGAACCACTGATGTAAGCCCTGGTAAGTTGACCACTATGATTCAGTAGAAGGATATACATCTAAGAACGTATATATGAGCAGCACAAATTCTACTAGATGGGGAAAACACTGATGAATGTTGGATGGGTGTGGAAGGTGTAATGGTTTTTGTATATGCTCATCCCAGGGAGCAGCATGTGAAGGTGCAGCCCTATTGGAGTGGGTGTGGCCTTGTTGGAGTGGGTGTGGCCTTGTTGGAGAAGGTGTGGCCTTGTTGGAGTAGGTGTGTCACTGTGGGTGTGGGCTTTAAGACCCTCACCCTAGCTGCCTGGAAGCCAGTTTTCCACTAGCAGCCTTCAGATGAAGATGTAGTCCCTCAGCTCTGCCTGCACCAGGCCTGCCTGGATGCTGCCATGTTCCTGCCTTGATGAAAATGGACCGAACCTCTGTAAGCCAGCCCCAATGAAATGTTGTCCTTATAAGAGTTGCCTTGGTTGTGGTGTCTGCTCACAGACAGCGGTAAAACCCCAACTAAGACAGGAGGGAATGTGGAACTGGAAGGCGTTGGTGGAGAGTGAATTTAATTGAAACACATTGTGCGAAATTCTCAAAGAATGAGTGAAAAACTGTTCAACAACAACAACAAAACCAGCATTAGGTCCATCCCACACTGCTGCTATCAGACAGCACTGTGCAGCGGGAAATAGGTTGGTTGTCCTCCTAAAAGTGTCACGTAGCCACTGGAACTCTTATGTGATGTGACTGTACCTCATCGATGCCTCATTGGATGTGGAAACAGAACCTTGAAAGAAGGACATCTGTCCACAGCTGTGCCGTTGGAACCCCACCGGGTGGCTGTCCCTTCGGGCACTGTGACATGTGCCACTTGTACAACATTGTCCATCCCCAGTAGATGTTAAGTAAATGAATCCATCTTCAGAAATGGAACCAGAGGATCAGAACCCATGCAGGTGCCACTGCCACACGATGCAGAAAATTAGACAAACCACCATCACATCACGGCAGCCAGAATAATTGAGAGCCTACCCATCCCAAATCCATCATCCCTCACAGTTTACACTGTGCAACAGGCGCAGGGCCATGGGTAACAACCTGGCCTTGCTCTGAGCATCGTTCATACTCATTCTCAAGAGAACAGCACACAGAGACCCTCACAGTCCCTCCTCAAAAAACTGCCTCTCCGTTAGCTCAGTTTAGAAACAGGGTTTATACAAGATCAATGCAATACAAAAATCAAAACTTATTTTCCGAGAAAGAAAGAATCGGGGATGAGAAATTCCTGAAATACTAAGTAGCGCTCCATCTTTCAGATTCAAATTACAATTCCATAACAATTTTTTACCTTTTCATGATTTTTTTTTATTGCATTTTATTTCTGTCGAGGAGGAGGGGAGTGGTACTGTGGTACACATGGGGGAGGTCAGAGACTCTCATAGGAGTCAGTTCTTCTACTCTGTGGGTCCCTGGAAACAATCAGATCATCAGGCAAGCTCCTTTACCAACAGACCCTCAGGGCCCTCTCCTCCTCTAGAGAGTAACCTTGGCTCTGTGGAGCTGCTAGAAGAATCCTGGTCAGACACCTCAGCAGAGCTCTCCTACTTAGAATCCACCACCAAACACTTCAGGACCAACGCCAGCACCTTATTGCACAACTCTTCAACAAGGATCCTGTCAAGTCAGTTTAGGCACAGTCTTCCTTCTGCCCTGATGTTCCCACCCAGTAAATCCCGTTCCCTCCCTCTCGACTACAAGCCCTCCCTTCTCCTTGCCGAACTCAAGGTTGTTCTGAGTTCCCTCCTGTTGCGAACTGCAGCATTGAACTCTGGGTTTATCCGAGTCTCCTCCTGAGGTAGAGCCGGAACTGCAGCATCTGCAGCACCCGTCTACCTACTCTTAGCAAACCGTGACTCGTTTTTCTTTCTCTATGACATTAGGACTCTTCAAAACCATGCAGAAATGTCACAGGGTGCTTAGAGAGAGAAATCAGGAGATATATATATATATATATATATATATATATATATATATGAATGACAGAGGGATGCAAATAAAATTCAATGGATTCAGTGTCTAAATTGGCAAAAAAGTGAGTGCCACTGTTAATAAAAGTTACTCCCCGGTATTTGTCACCTTGTGGTTTGAGTGAGAACTGTCTCTCATAAGCTTATGTATCTAAAACTTGGTTCCCATTTGGTGGTCCTGTTTGGGAAGGTTATGGGGATAGGCCTCTTGGGTTTGGACACTTACCCTGCTTCCCACTATCTTTTTCTGTATCCTGTGTGTGAATGAAAATGTGACCAACCAGTTTCCTGCCCCTGCCCCTGCCCCTGCCCCTGCCCCCTGTCCCTGATCTTGCCCCTGCTCCTGCCCCTGCCCCTGATCTTGCCCCTGCCCCTGCCCCTGATCTTGCCCCTGCCCCTGCCCCTGATCCTGCATGCCTGGACTCTAGCCCTCTAGAACCATAAGCTAAATAAACTCTTTCTTCTATAAGTTACCTTCGGTCATGGTATTTCATCACATTAGCAGAAAAGTGACTAATACAACCACAACCAGTAAGTGTGGCAGCCGGCTGGAGCGCATATGCTATGGAGTTTTCCTTTAGTTTCATTTGGCTGCTACTGGGCTGTGAGCCCAGCCGTCAGTAACTGTCTGGAAACATTCCATACACAATGTCCTACAGAAAACCTCTCATCCGCAGCTATCGTTCTAACATCTCTTTAAATTGCCAAACATAGAAACGCTTGTCTGCTGATTTTCGCTCTTACTAAATTCCAAATCTGGAAGTCTTTCCTCAGAAGTGATCGTGGGTGGGCAGATATACTCCAGTCTGTCTTTTAATCAGCGTCACTGTGCTTCAAAGCCAGGAGGAGCACAGCCGGCTCCGAAAGCCATCTGGACAGTTTTTATAAAGTTCCACAGAGACCCATCATTTAGCTCAGCAGTGCCATTCCAAGGAATCCTCCAACGTACCTCCACCGACCCCCACAACCACTCCTAAAGATTATGACAAATCTACTCACTTCAAGTCACTCAGACGCATGTATGTTACAGTTCTGCAAACCAGTTCATTCAGAACACACTGATCTTTCTGGGTTCAAGCATTAGATCATCAAGGTTTCATTTCTTTCCACTATTAAAGGGGAGCTCTAATCCCTGTATTTCTTTCCTTCTCTCGGAGGCCCATATATCTTATCCTTTCCAGATTTGCTGTGACTGGAGAGCCAGGTTTCTCTCACTGTACCATACTCAGCCTCTTCACAGAGAACCCTCTGCTCTCAATAACGCAGGTGACTGTGAGATTGGTAAAGTCTAGACACACCCAGAAGTAAATCCTCAAAGCTACCTTTCACAAGAACCCTCCAGGATCCACTCAAGGGTGATTCAGAAGCGACTTTCCAGGAACGGGCACACATAATGGAAGCTAGCTTGTCTGCCAGTTGATCTCTGACCTTTTCAAGTTCAAATCCCCCCAAACACAGTACAGTGACTTTCCCTCATAAGGCCTAGAAGAGACACACAAAGGACCACAAATCCCCCTTCTCTCACGACCCACCAAGCAGCTTCTCCTTTTCCCTTCTTGTAAAGTCCCCACTGCCAATCAGACAAGCAGATGTAATCTCAGAGTTCCCACCCTGCTGGGTGGTCAGCCATGGAATGAAGCTTTTGTCTCTCTGAGAGCCCAGTGCCATCAATGCCAGGTAGATCACAGGCACCTAAAGAACTCCAAGATAGAAGAATGCCCAATACAGAGTCTTAATAGCAACACGGATGATAAGGATTCTAGATCAATCATGATGTGGAAAATACATCAGGTCCCTTTGGCCCTTTGTATTCCTGACCACCATCTGTATAGAGCAGGAGCTCTCAACCAGTGGGTTCAAAACCCCTTTGGGGGTTGCATACCAGATATCTACATTATAACTTGTAACAGTGGCAAAATTACAGTTATAATGTAGCAATAAAATAATTTTATGGTGGGGGGGAGGGGTCACCACAACATGAAGAACTGTATTAAAGGGTTGCTAGAACCACTGGTATAGAGTCACTTTGGAAGGTGACAGTGAATATGTACTTAACCAGCCAGGGTAACTGCAGGTACACAGTAAGCACCAAGATGTCTCATAGGAGTTCAAGAGGAAGACACATATCTCCATGAGGTCCTTCTTAGTTGGTACTAAAAACTATATATTTAGGGCTGAAGAGATGGCTCAGCGGTTAAGAGCACTGACTGCTCTACCAGAGGTCTTGAGTTCAATCCCCAGCAACTACATAGTGGCTCACAACCATCTGTAAGGGGATCCAATGCCCTCTTCTGGTGCAAGGTACTCATATACATAAAATACATAAAACATTTTTTAAAAAACTGAATATTTGACATATAAGAGAGTGAGTAAATCTTGTGTTAATTTGAAGTCATTAAAGTTAATTTATATATAGGTCAGAAAAAAGGAGGCCTTGTAATTTGACTATTTATTGGTTTTCAAGAGGGAATTATTTTCCCTGAGGGGGCAGTTTGGCGCCGTCTCAGTCTACACTAACTGTTGAGATTCTCAGGGTGAGTGGTTGAGGACAGACAGGCTGGGATGCTTCCTACAAAGCTCCAAACACCAAATGATCCAGTCCCAAACTTCAACCTGCTGGGTTTGAGAAAAATCTGACTTAGAGAAACAATAAAATGTACTTAGGCAATTGCAGAGTAGAAAAATCTCTTAGGGGAGGTATTTTTTCCTTTTCTGGACACATTTACTAATGAGTCTTAGAGCCTTCTGGTCAACCTGCACACTGTCTACAGTGACCACAGCTGAAATGGTTGGGAAAATACTGCAGTCCCAGTGGACATTTGCACCAGAAACAAAGAAGGCTGCTTTCTCCCCTGTGGGTGCTACCCAGAGAGCGCCCCTAGATATTGGAGCATAGGTCATCAGCATATCTTGGATACAATGTTTCTCCTACAATTACAGATAAGGAGGAGAAAAGGAAGAAAGAATCCTGGTTGCCTTGGGACTGTTTCTGTCTTAGTTAGGGTTTTACTGCTGTGAACAGACACCATGACCAAGACAGCTCTTATAAAAACAACATTTAATTGGGTCTGGCTTACAGCTTCAGAGGTTCACTCCACTGTCATCAAGGCAGGAACATGGCAGCATCCAGGCAGGCACAGTGCAGGAGGAGCTGAGAGCTCTATGTCTTCATCTGGCGGCTGCTAGCAGAAGACTGGCTTCCAGGCAGCTAGGATGAGAATCTTATAACCCACACCCACAGTGACACATCTACTCCAGCAGGGCCACACCTTCTAATTGTGCCACTCCCTGGGTCAAGCATATACAAACCATCACACTTCCCAAACATGCGTCGTTTGCCACCAGCGGCCTTTTGTTTGGAAGACAGCCAAGTGTTGTGTGCACGCTGAGCCCATCCTCACAGAACCGGTGTGCTTATTCCCACTAGTGGCAGGGACTCCTAAACATGTCACGCTGCCTCTGACTGCCTCAAAGAATTATGCTGGCCGTGCTTATATCGTAACAGCCACTGCTTGTGATATTTTACCCAAATGCACAGCCCTGGAGGGGAGAGAAGAGAAGTAATAAAACATTTGCCGGGGGGCTAGCTGGAAGGGAGGGGATTCTGTGAGTTAGAGGGTTTTGAATTAAGGAGTAAAAGCTGGGATATCAACTATTACAGGATGCGCGTGCATTGGCTCCCTGTAGCCTACGTCTCCACATCCACAGGGGGAAAATCCTAACCTACTTATGCTGCTTGCTTTGACAAACAATCATAAGCAATGTCAGGAATTACAAAGAGCCTAATTTTGTTTTTCTACCTTCCTACGTGGAGGTGTGGCGGGCCACACTCGACACAGATACAAAGGATTGACTCCCTTTAGTGGGTTTTACTCGGTGTAGATTCTTGATGGGTTTTTCTGTTGTTGTTTGGCGGCAGGAAGAGGGGATGGCTGGGGAATTGGCTGCGTTCCTTTTTAATGAAAAAACCCAGTGTCGAGATGATCATCAGGGTTTCCTTTTCTTCCCCTCCAGCCCATCACAGTCAAGTGTTCACCACAGGCTCGGGAAGCAGTGAGCCGCCCCAGCTTTGTAAAGACCAAGTCTAATAAACAAAACAAACCGTGTCGTTTCACACTAATTCAAAGACTCTTCTGCAACTGCTGTGTGCTGAGGATGCCAGGAACTGAACTGTAACCCAAACAGAAACACATTACACTGCCAGGAAATGGCTAATGCGGCCTCCCATAAAAACAATCTTTCTAAATGTTTTAAGCATTGATGAATTCATCGTTTTGGAAAGGGTTCAAACACATGCAGCATTAAGTGTACAAATGTATCTTTCTCACAAAAAACAAGCCCACTTGCCTTTGACGTGGCTAGGGGAAACAGAGCATTTGAGTAGGGGCCAGCCTGGTGCTTTGGCGTGACCTGGTCACGCAGTGTGTTACCATTGTTGCTAGGAACTTAGTGGTGTTTCTAGCTCCATTTCTTTTCCTCTTGGAAAGGAGCCCAACTGCTCTGGAGTCTTACCCATCGAACATGGGAAATACACTAAAAACCTCTTTAGAGTTCCTATGTTAAAGCAAGTGGCAGACACTTAAACTTCATTTCCAGAGGAAAATGGTGGTGCCTTCTCCTCAAAAGAAATTCCTGACGATGGATAGAGCCCCCTCTGTGCCCATTCGTAGGAAGGCAAAATCCACAAAGGCTGTGAGCGTAGAACAGAGCTTCCTTCGCTCTATCAGTAAACACCCTGCTACCTTCGAAAGTAGAACTGGGCACACGAGGTCTGACAAACCAAAGCACTGCTTTGTGGAGGCCCATGTTTAGCAATTCTCCAGCAAGCCCAAAGCCACCCCATGGGACATTTCAAACTGAACCGAACTCAGGACTTAGTACAGATTTAGTCCTAGGCATTTGGAGCTCTTCTCTGACCTCTCGGGAACCCACGCAGGTTTGTTCCCAAAGTGCCCTAAGTAAGTGTCCCACATAGCTGGTGGGAAGACCATCGTCAGGGCCCTTGGAAAAGACAAGTGCTTAGGTACGGTAAGGTTGTTGGTGTGGTGAGAAAGGAGGGTATCTTCTCATGAATCTGCTGACTGCTTACCTGCTTCCTCGCAGCTCTGTATCGCTCTATCCCTGCTTTGGAAGCCTAGTCTTAGGCACTGAAGATGGGTTCTTTTAAAGTCTGAACAGTTCAAGACACCATCAAAGTCTAGATGAGAAGAGGGCAAAGGGATTTCTTTTCTACTTGCCCAGTCGTTTCTGTCGCTTGAGTGTCTGTGGACTCAGGTACCAACATGAGGCTTCCTCAGAGGCTCTCAGACCTTTGAGCAATGGTTACACAGATGTTTATAACCTGAGCTACTTGTGTAGGTTCCTGGTGGCTAGTTCAGGATGATTCCGCCACTCCACTGCTATCCTCTAACACCAAGAATGGTAGCTGTTATGTTTTAACTAGACATGTTCCCATAGGTTTGTGTACTGTAACATTTGAAGGAATTGATTCAGGGAGGCCGTTCTGGGATGGTTAGAAGTGAGGGCTTAGTTGGAGGGAGGAGTGAAAATTCCAGATGGTATATGCCACCCCTATGCTTCTCACAGGCAAAAAAAAAAAAGAAAAAAAAAGAAAAGAACTTCATTTTCCTGCCACACAAGTGCCTGGGCCAAAGGATGGACTGGAGCACATGAGACTGCAAGCCAAAGCAGGTAATGTTCCTTGTAAGTTCTTTGGGCCAAGGGTTTTGGTCACAGAAACTATAAAAGTAACACAAAATTATTTTATTATTGTTTCAGAGTTCCCATTACGCTTTTGCAACTTACCAACACCCAAGTAATGGATTCTCGCTATTAATTCTTTGCCATTCCCTGTACAGATCATGCCTTCCCGACCTGCCTCCCAAAGTAAAGCCTGACAGAAGGTGGGCATTTGGAAGCTGAGAGGAAACAAACACAGCAGATCTCACTTCATAGTGAGGTCTGGGACCCTTGGGAGGGGATCACTGTGAAGCCGGATCTAGACACACAGTGACCCATGGGTAGCCTTTAAAGTGTGGCTACAATGGGTGAAGGGCTAAGTGTGAATTGTGTTTTCACACTCAGGCTAGTAGTTGACCAACTTCCATACTTGAAATGACTTAAGTAGCCAAAGCCATTTTTTTATTATATTAATTTTATCTGTGGGTCCATGTGTACATATGTGTGCATGTTTGTACATGCGTGTACCGTGGCATGTGTCTGGAGGTCAGAGGGTAGCTTTCAGGAGTCAGTCCTTTCCTCCCACCAGGTGAGTCTCCCAGACTAAGGTATCCAGGCTTGGTGGTAGAAACCATTGTCTGCTGAGCCTCTGGACATCTGGGTTCACTGTTGTTAAGTTTTATGAATCCAAATACCAATGAAATCTCCCTGACGAGACACTACTGAGATGCGAATCAAGGTACGGTGTGATAACTCAAAAGGCAGTTTCTTAATTATGACTTCCAGTTAGAACTATGTTATTTAGTACACGCTGCACTCAAGTGCGTATTTTCTTACTTCTTGTAGCTCACTAAACATTTTAAAGTGCCGTGTGAGGGCTGCACTTCTACTGCGTAGCCCTGCCCAAGGCTCTTACCACACATGCTCTCCGTGTCCAGGTTCTCCCCTCCAACACTGCCCAAGTTTATTTGGTAGCATGCACAAATCAACTCCCAACGGTTTCAAGAGAGCAAACTGTGTGACACACACAGATATCAAAAGAATCAGAGACCTAAACCGAAGCGTGTAGCACGAACATTCCTGAAGAACCTGGGCATTGCGATACTTTCAATACTGGCCCTGGATGTCTGAGGCAGGAGGATTGATGTGAATTCAAGGCCAGGGATGCTGCCTAATAAGTCCCAGGTCAGCGAGACTACAAAGTGAGACTCTGTCACAAAAACAACTAAATCGGAAGACCGTGACACCAGCCTTACTATGGCCCAATAGGACACAACCTCTGTGTGCAAGCTTCCTAATCTCACAACATGTTATTTGCTCAGCCAGATGGCTAGCTGAATAGCAGAAAACCATAAACAGCCACAACCAGATAAAAGAATATCCCTCTAAATTCGCTCTAACAGTTGCACATAATTAGCTTATGATGTTTGGGCCGCTCTCACGTGTCACAGTGAAACCACGCAAGCGATTAGACCTCATCCTGCTACACGTCAAGGCTTTCCTTATGACAGCGTGGAGGCTGGCTTCGAGGTGGTAGGGACAGACGCAGAGCGAGATAGCATCAGCAATTACCCCATACTCTAAAATTGCACGTCTCCCTGTATTTCCATAAGGAAGTCTCACTATTAGCATAGCCCTTTTCTAATAACAAGAAAATGAGTTTGCAGGCAAGAAGTCTCCGTGTTTCTGGCAGGGTGTCTGCATTACAAATTCTGCGACGACGTTCAGATGAATCAAGCCACAGGAAAACACCACGAAACAAAGCCTTGGGTGGGCAGACGTGGCGGCTAAGGAGGCAGCCTCTTGGCCAAGAAGTTGCAAACAAGAGATAGAAGGCAGGTGCAGAGCAACTTCAGAGTGGACCTGAGAAGTCACTAACACCATCTGTTGACTTGTTTCCTCGTCTCCGCATTGATTTGTTTTTTAGCAAGATCTTTATGTTAAGAGAAAAAAAAAGCAAAACAAAACACCCTTATACAAAGGTAGAGGTGTGAAAGGGATACCACAAGGGAGAACAGGGAGGAGTACCCCCTGTTGGAAGTATATGCATTCATGTGAAGTGGGAGCCATTGCCGTGTGCAATCAACACCCACCAACAGAAAGGAAAAACTCGTCCCTGTGATCCTTTTCCCTGAGCCCTTTTGCATCTTTCTCTACAAATAGCAGATCTTCCCATATTTAACCATCCCTGTCAGATCCTTCGTCACCCTCCTACTGACAACACTGTCCTACATTGCTTCACGTGTGGACAGCTAGCCATGTAGGGTCCCAAGGTGAAAGACGCTGAGGACACCTACACACTGAGTCCATGGAGCTTGTGCCTGCGAAGCTTGGGCACTTGGGAAACAGAAGCGGTATTGTGAGTGGGAGGCCAGGCTGGCCCTGCCTGAGACAAACAAATATAACTGAGTGAAAGAGAACGCAGATCCTAACTCAACCCTGAAGGCTCAGTTTTACTAAACAGTGACTCCGTAAGGAAATCTACCCTGTTGACCATGGACGTTGGGTTTCTCTGTTTCACCCCACTAACCTCACGAAGATGGGAATTCCACTAGAAAGTGTACCCCTTCATCCACTCACTCAGGAAGCCCCTATTGTGCTCATGCCTTGTTCCAGGTGTGAGAAATACTCACTGGATAGAGCAGAAGTGATTTCTGATATCTCAAAGCTCAAAGTCTGGGATGATATGGGGAGGGGTTGAGGGAGAAAGAGCAGTAACAGGGTCATGAGAACATACTTCGCCTACAGCATGCTCCAGGCTGCATGGTATCCACTCTCTTTAACAGTGATCCATAGACTGTAGTTTCCAGGATTTTTTTTCTTGACCCTTTTAATACAACCCAGAAAGACCCTAAAACAAAATGCAAAGTGCCAGAAGCCAGCTGACCAGCGTAACTTCAGGCAGCATGATACCTTCCTTTGTTTTAGATGAACTTCTGTTAATACAGTCTATGACCCAGATACGCAACATTCAACCCAAAAAAAAGTTCACACAAGCTTATCACATTCAAGTAAGAGCTGTTCCGAGATGAGCTCTTACGCTAACGCCTATTGAGATGAAAGACCAAAGAGAGCTCACCTCCAGCATGGTGGAAAAGATCAGGGTTCCAGGGGCACAGGAGCAGAGAGTGATGTGTGACGTCAGCTCACTCACAGAAACAGACTGGGACCTGGAAAAATCCAAACTCAACCAGGGACCCTTGAAGCTGCTTGCAAACACTGAGAGGGAAATCAGGGCTCTGAAGGAGATTTGTGGCCCACAAAGGAATGTGGGCAGCCAGTCCTAAGACTTGGATTTAAAGTGGCACTGTCTTGGGAGGTCAAAGACTCTGCTTCCTCTTACCTAATGGAAGCTTCTAGTAGAGTGCAAACTCAAGCCTCCCATCCTGGCAAGGTGAGGAGTTGGGGTTGAGAAATCGGAGAACTCTACATTGGGGGGGGGGCAACAGGGATAGTTGGTGAACAGCTCCAAAGGTCACAGGCTCAGAGGGCTACTCCTCTTGACGGCAGCCCTCACTGCGCTTGTAAATTCTTCGGAGAGCTTTCAGGGGGAGAAAAAAAAATACAAAACCGTGTCCATTCTGCCCCTCTTTCATCCCTGATTAAATGGTAGAGGATATTTAAAGCACAGTGTTGGATGTATATTTTATGATTACTGTCAGCATTCCGCCATGCCTCCTGTCTCTCATTAGCATGGTTAATTGAGAACTACAGTACAGCGCATTTAAATCTGTAACATTTAACGCTTAATAGCCTGGCTGCGCTGCTGCTTCCTGACTCCCAGCCATCTGATACTCCACCTAACGACTCTGAAGGACGGGGCCGCCCTGATGTCATAATTGGACACAACTTATCGGTCACACATGAGAGGCCCCTGCTCTGTTTACTTTTAATTTGAGTTCCAGAAATGGTTCTATTCATCATCTTTCAATGGCAAACTCGCAAGGGCAAACGGAAAGCTATTGGACAAACACCCTTACAAAAGCACCGTTCCGAGACATCTTCAGTTCACAGATACATCACCCAAAGCTGGCACTTCTGATGGCCACCTGCTCTCTCGTAGTTCAGTCGTGTGACCCCTTGTTTATTTACATTCCCCAAGTGAGGTACGCCAATGTTCTAAATTAGCTGAGAGAGAGAGAGAGAGAGAGAGAGAGAGAGAGAGAGAGAAAGAGAGAGAGAGAGAGAGAGACTGGTAGCAAGCAGGTCCACTTTATTCTACCCGCTGGATATAATTAGGAAGAAAAGGAGGTGGGAAGGAAGGAGAAAGGCAGGGAGGAGCTGACAGAACAGAGAGTGGTAACAAGCCTATCTCACAGCTCTGCCTCCTGTACAGTAAGTATGGCTTTTCTCTCTGCTTCTGCCATGTAACTGAGGGGCTTTCCCTTAAAGGTTTCTGCATATGAATGAGTAATATGAATGTGAACCAAACCAAGAAAGCTGTTGTCAGGCCTGAGAGAACAGTAACTGTCGAGTGCTGGGATGTTTTTAACCTCCGTGTGGTTAACGTACATTGCTGGTCCGTCTGAATTTCTAGGTCTTGATCCTTACAACCAAAGAGTGTTTTCTATATTGAAGGCGAAGGAGGGCGTCATTTTAGACGTCATTCAAAGGCCTCAGATGGGATTGCCCTGGGCCACCCAGTTAAGCCCTAAGAGCTATGGCTTGGAGAAGAGAGACTTGCTGTTTTAGTCAGGGTTTCTATTCCTGCACAAAATATCATGACCAAGAAGCAAGTTGGGGAGGAAAGGGTTTATTCAGCTCACACTTCCACATTGCTGTTCACCACCAAAGGAACTCAGGACTGGAACTCATACAGGGTAGGAACTTGGAGGCAGGAGCTGATGCAGAGGCCATGGAGGGATGCTGCTTACTGGCTTGCTTCCCCCGGCTTGTTCAGCTTGCTTTCTTATAGAACCCAAGACTACCAGCCCCAGGATGGCACCACCCATAATGGGCTGTGCCCTCCCACCTGGATCACTAATTGAGAAAATGCCTTACAGCTGGGTCTCAAGATTGGCTCCTTTCTCTGCGTTAACTCCAGCTTGTGTCAAGTTGACACACAAAGCCTGCCAGTGGTACACTTGCCTACAAATAAAAGAGAAGGGTATGTTCTGACAAGCAGCAGGGACCCTGGTGATGCTACCCCAGTGGGTCCCCAGAAGCTCCCAGCAGCCCCCACCATCTAGAAGTCAGACACAGTGTCTCCCTGACAGCTTCAAAGGACTCATGGCCCTCTTGACTTCAGCCCAGTGAAGATGATTTGGATTCCTGGCCTAAAGACCTGTACAAAAATAAATCTGTGATTTTCGAGACACTGAGTTTATGGCAAGGTATTACAGCAAATACATCCACTCACATTAGGAAAAGAAAAAGAACGAATGGCCAGTCGCTTTGAAAGCAATCTCAGGTGAAGGATCCCTGCACTAAGTTGTCCCTCTACACAGCCCCAAGCTCTAGAACCTTCCGTTCCCGTGCTTCTTCATGCTAAGACCCCAAGGATGACTACCTCCCGAGGGAAAGAGAGCAGTGCAAGACCAAACATCAGCACAAACGGAAGGGATTGTAGACTCTTTAAGAGCTGGAAAAGGTAAGATAACGCAAAATGTCAGAAAACACTGGCACTTCAAGAAAAGACCGGGTCAGGAAAGAAACACCCTAGAAACAGAAACAGTAAAAGCAAGCAGCTGGGAGAACTATCGGGAGAGCTGCTCAGGGAAGGTGCAGATCTGTAATTCGAAAGCTCCTGAGGGGTTAATAAGGTTAATCCGATCGTCTTTTCATCTCCCCCACAGCGCGGTGAAATATCTAAGCGGGCCTCTGAGGGAGCTGGTTAAAATGCAGACACTGCACAGTCAAAGCCGGAACTGTCAGGAAACTGAAACCCTGGCCCTGAAAGGAATCCCTTTAGAGGAAAAGCCCATCTGTTTCCTGCAGGAAACCCCACCCAGCCAACGCCCACTGCTGCCAATGGCTGCACGCGCACTCCGGAAACTGATCATACCACCAGCAAAGTAGGTCCACAGGACTTCAGTACGCCCGGTGCAGATGGGTCACTCTGGGTTTGGAGTTTGGGGTTGGTTGGTTGGTGCCCCACTTTGACATTTCTGGTGCAGGACGCCATGAGCGCACAAGTACAGTAACTGCAAACTACATTGCGGAGGTTTAAAACAGAGAGCCTTCCACCTGCCTTATAACTTCTGATCAGAAAGTGCAATCCACGCCCCCCCCTCCGGTCCCACACTCCCCTCCCCCAGCGCTCAGGCAGAGGCAGGCTCACAGCCACCTGTAACTCTAGTTCCAAAGGACCTGACACTTTCTTCTGGGTCCCAGGGCTCCTGCACCCATTCAGTCCACACGAACGTATGCAGGCACACACACGTACCATGAAAATAATTTTAAAAATAAATATTAAAAGAAAGTGGCCTCTGTAATTGACAGATAGTTGATGGCTGTTAAGGGAAAAAAGAGTTTTTTCTTTAATGGTATGGCCCCCGCTAGCTCAACCATGTTCCAGTTACTGGCCGCAGACCCACGAGTATATGGGACACACAGACTAGACTAAATTGACATGAAATTGGGGTAGAATAGTTCCAAGAGGAGTTAAGAGAGTAAGGGTGAATATGATCAAAATACATCATAAACATGTGTAAAATTATCAAAGAATTCATTAAAGTATTTTTTTCAAATATAGACCTGCAATATAGCTCCGTGGGTAAAGAATCCTGCCACCATGCCTGAGGACCCGCGTTTGATCCCCACGGCCCACAGATAGAACAAAAGAACTGACATACAAGTTGTCTACATAGCCACTGTCATACGCACATGTGTATACATACCCCAAAAAATAAATGTAGCAAAAAACAAGTTAATGAAAAATAGCTTCTACCTTAATCCTCAGACTATTATTTAGAGATCTTTTAAATTCTTATTTAACATTTTTTTAATGTTTGCCTGCCTGTATGGGTGGGCGTCACCTGTGTGCAGTACCCCTGGAGACCAGAAGAGGGCGTCAGATAACCTAGAACTGGAATGGGATGGAAAGCACGATGTTCTGGGAACTGAACCCAGCCAGGTCCCCGGCAAAAAAGTGTCAGTGCCCTTAACTGCTGAACTGTCTCTAGCCAAAAGCTTTTATTTTAGAGTGGGGGACGGAGAGAGGGAAAGAAGAAAGGAGGAAGGGAGGGAGGGCGGAGGGAGGGTAAGGAGGAGAGAGGGAGGGAAGGAAGGAAGGAAGGAAGGAAGGAAGGAAGGAAGGAAGGAAGGAGAGAGGGAGGAAGGAGGGAGGGAAGGAAGGGAGAGAGGGAAGGAGGGAGGAAGGGAGAGCCCACAGTTACAGAAGCTGTGAACCACCTGACTTGGGTGCTGGGAACAGAATCTGGGTCTCCTGGAAGAGCAATGCATGTTCTTTGCTTCTGAGCCTTCTCTCCAGACCCCGTTTGGAGGTCTTGTTTACCTAAACATC